>NC_072768.1:29848428-29853428 GCF_022539595.1 Amphiprion ocellaris
CTCCTTAATGTCTTCAACGATTTAAGTGGCAGCCAATTTCTATGAAACTATTTGCAGGGCTGCAGTTTTAGACATATCTGTGTATCAGTCGTGTAAAAGTGTAAACTGATATTCCGTCTATGTATGAAATATCGTAATGCCAGGATAAAAATAGAAAATAACCCTAGTCACAGCAGTGACTTGAAATGGCTGACCTTGAAACTTGACACAACCTATATGTGACCAACAAATTTGTAATGTTTTTGTGATCAGTGGTAGATCAAACGAGATTTAGTCAAATGTAGAGCTGTAGACAGACTAAACAGATTATTAATAGAAGGACGACTGAATCACAAGGTGGAGTCAAGGTTCAATAATGGCCCATGAGATCCTCTCATCCTCTTAAAATCAGTATACAGATTCAATAAAATTGAATTAAGTTAAAATTCAATTCACTTCATTTTAATTAAATTATTTCTAATTTAAATAAATTGAATTCAATTTACTTTAGTTTGGTTTTATGTGTGGAGCGTCAATTAAGAACATACATTATCTATAATGAGGTGAAAACCCTACAGTATTTTATTATAGAGACAGGTCCAATACATCCACACAATTCCCTTTGAGCAACAATTTGACAAAATAGAGTGACAGATTGTGAGGTCAGGTTTCATGAAAACGAATGCAGATGGTGATGCAAGCACAAATCTAAATACCAGGCACATTCCCATCTGCATGAGACCAGCAATTTTGCAATTTTAGTGGTCACGGGTGTTGGCACAAACCAGATGTAAGTCGGTACAACATGGATAACAGACCGGGACATATTTTCTACAGTGACCAGCCACATGAACTCCTCTCATGCCCTGTAAAACAAAATAGATAGAAACAGATACAACAGATTCCAAAATATAAGTTCATAAAACCCCAAATATACTGTAGTATATATCACCAAATGGTCAATGTGACACTAGAAAGGTGAGGTGATTAATAACTACACTATCATTAGTCTCACTGCTGAGAAATACTATTTTATTAACAGTGGTATGACAATATGCAAACAAATGAAACACGGCTTCTTCAGGTAATTGTTAACTGAATGATGCAGAGTAGCACAATGTGAACAATGTGATATGACATAGACCTCATATTTACAAAGACATATGGTTTTGTTTAACTTAAATAAAATAAAAAGACTCAAATTAAAATTTTGGTTTAAATAATGAAAACCATTTACTTTATGACTTTAATCAAAAACCACTGAAGTTTTAATTCTACTGTGTTTCACATAATAAATGGTACCATCATATTGTAAAATATGAAATAAAAGTGTTTTATCCTGTGTTCCATTGCCTCCTTCCACCTTTTTAGCATTGCTATATTATTTAACGGAGCAATGTGCCTCAATAATCCAATGTCCCTCTCATTCAAAGCAAACCACTGCCTTCTAACTGATCAGTCTAATGTATATGGAGGTGTGTATGGTTATTTTGTTATCTGCATGCTATCCAAGTGGTTACATAAAAAAAAAAAACTAAAAGGAAGACTTTCTGTTCTGGCGCTACACTTTGGTGTCATACTACTCAAATGAGAGACTGTTAATTAATCACTATATCTGTCTTGATGTCTTCAAATGGCTGCATCTATCTACTGTACTCAATACAGAGTAAATCCCTTTTAGATGGCGGATACTCCAATAGTCTCTTACTATGTTTGGATAAATGCAGACTCGTGCACCAGTGGTTTGCTTTTACCACATGATAGGTTAATTTTGATTTGAGGAATGTCATGCTGGAATGCAAAGCCATTGCATGCAACTGATCACTAATCAAATCACATGGAAATGAAACCAGGCTGCTATAGCTGGGTGATGAGATGCTGCAATGTACAACATGTGGTAGATTAGACTTCTGATTATTAACCAACCCCCCATTCCCAAAACACACACACACACATGTGCATGCACACACACGCAGACACACACCTTATCTCACCTGGTATGAAGACATTTAAGATGCAAAGCTGAATTCATTTTTATGCTTTTTATGTTGTATGTCTCTTAGACCAAGATTCCAGGTGTGGGCTTTGTGAAGATTCATGCTCCCTGGAACGTTCTCTGTCGAGAGGCTGAATTCATGAAGTTAAAGATGCCCACCAAGAAGGTAAATTTTATATTTATATTTTTGTTGCTTTATTATTAGAATAAGTGCATAAAACAAATCTGAATTCAAATTGGAGATGTAAATGGAGTAAATAACATCTTGTCTTTCATATAATAAATTAATTTGGGAGCTCAATGATGAAAAATCGAATTCAGTGCTGTTTATTAATACTCCACTTGTCATACTGTAATATTGAAGTATTACAGCATGTCAGCCTTTTTTAGGACCATGACAGGCATTATTAAAACAGAACAGTACTGCAATGGAACCTGTTTCAGCTGGAAGTGTTTCACATCATGTTTTGTCATTTACAGTTCCATAGAACATTTTTGTTTTCACTTTGTTGTCATACCTTTTTAAAATCAACATGACACCAGAGAAGGTAGTTTCTACTTTGACTATTTCCCACTCTATGAAATGCACTAAAAGATGGAAATGTCAAAAATGTCAATAAGCAACACTGCATAGAGCTGGGGAACCAGCTTTCATGTCAAATCATTAAAATTCTGAATGATTGTTTAAAGCTTTCCAGACATTTATATACAATGCTGTGAAAAACTATTTGTCAATGTTATCTATTTTTGCACATTTGTCACACTTAAATGTTCCAGATCATCAAACTAATATTTACATTTATTTGATATTAGACAGAGCTAAGCGACAAGACAAAAAATGCAGTTAATAAATGATGATATATTTAAAATTTATTGAAAACCTCTATCACCCCTGTGAAAAAGTAATTGCCCCCCTAAACCTAACAACTGTTTGGTCCCTTGGCAGAAACAACTGCAGTTAAATGTTTGCTACAGCTTGTCATCTGTCTTTTACATCACCATGGAGGAATTTTGGCCCACTCTTCTCTGCAGAATAGTTTTAATTCAGCCATATTAGATGGATTTCGATCATGAACTGCCCTTTTAAAGTCTTGCCACAGTATCTGAAGTAGACTGAAGTCCAGACGTTGACTTGGTCACTCCAAAATCTTTACTTTGTTCTTCTTGAGCCACTCATAAGTGGACTTGCTTGAGCACTTTGGGTCATTGTTATGCTGCAGAACCAATTTGTGTTGAGCTTTAAGTCATGAACTGATGGTGGATATTCTCCAGGAGGATTTTGTGATAGAAAGCAGAGTTCATGGCTCCATCAATAATGACAAGTCGTCCAGGTCTTGTGGAAGCGAAGCTGCCCCAAAGTATCACACTACCACCACCATGTTTCACTGTTGGTAGCATGTTCTTCTTGTGGAATGCAGTATTAGCTTTACTCCAGATGTAACAGATCCATGTCTTCCATAAAGTTCCACCTTTGACTCGTCAGTCCACAGGATGTTATCCCAAAAGTCTTGGGGCTCATCTAGATATATTTTTTTGCAAATGTTCTTTTTGGTCAGAAGTAGTTTGAACCTTGCAACTCTCCCATGATGCTTTTTCCACCCAGTCTTTTCCTTATTGTGGAATCATGTAGATGCATCTTAACTGAGTGAAGTCTGCAGCTCTTTTGATGTTCATCAGTTTTGTGACTCCAGGATGAGATGTTGATGCGCTCTTGGAGAAATGTAGACCAGCTTCTCCTGGGAAGGTTCACCACTGTTCCATGTTTTCTCCATTTGTGGATAATGCCTCTCACTGTGGTTCTCTGGAGTCCCAGGGACTTAGCAATGGTTTTGTAACCCTTTCCGGACTTTGTTTCGTATCTGTTCTTGAATCTCTTTAGAACGTAGATTCAACAACCCTGGCAGTAATTGTATTGGGTGTGGCTGGTGAAACTGAACCTGATTGCCAAATGAATTTGGTAATTTCACTGGTAACTAAGGGAACAATAACTTTCTCACACAGGGCAAGGTGGGCTGGACAGCATTTTCCCTTCAATAAATTAAATCATTTGGAACCAGCATTTTGGGAAACCTAAATTAACAAAGGACTGAATATTATAAATAAACAGGGATTACTCTGATAATAATAACTATCATAATATTAGTCAGGCTAACTGGATTACTAACTGGGCAGCAATGCGTCTGTTGGCAGTGTGCAGCTGAATGCAGTGTGATCGGCCCTGGGAGGACAGGCAGGAGACAAGGCAGGGGACCGGCTGGAGAACAGAGGCCGAGCATCAAAGATTAGATTTAAGTGTTCAACAGGAGGTAGAATATACAGACTGGCCTGAACTGACCAAGTAGTGAGAGGGCGAGCAGGAGCGAAAGAGAGAGAGAAGCGGGAGAGGGAGGAGAGAAGGAAAGGAAGGGAGGGAAAGAGGAGGAGAGGTGGAAAAGAAGGAGGGCGAGAAGGCGAGGCAGAGGCTTAAGGCTGAGTTATGCTTTCTGCACGATCTGAGGCTGGGGCAGTGGGGTCCTGACATCCAGTCAGTGTATGTACTTAGGTACTTAAACCTGTAAGACCTACTGTTGCAAAAATACAACATCAGTTTTATTTTTTCAGTTATTATGCTTATTTTTATATATATATATATATATATATATATATATATATATATATATATATATATATATACCGTCTTTTTACACTTGGTATAGTTAAGGATCCACAGTATTTATACTTTGTTAACCTGATTCCTCCCCTAATGGAATCCAAAGGTTTTGTTTGAGACAATTAATAACATTGTCAGTTCCACACCTCCTCATGTTCCTACCTTTTTAAACATGGACTAAAAACTTCCTCTCATTTTTTGTGGAGAAGATTAGAGAAATTAGGTCCTATGTCATCCCCTCATCCACTCCCATTTCAGTCGGTCCATATCAGACTTCAGTTCTTTACTATTTTTCACCAATTACACTGCAAACTTTCATTGATCTTGTGGGTTTTATGAAGCCCTCTTCAAGCCCTGATGATGTTTTGGTGACAG